>NC_142657.1:17340000-17342500 GCF_026168435.1 Sesamum indicum
AGCATCGTTCAGCAAAACTTTTCAAGTTTGTGGTCGATAAAATTGAAAAAGAAACGCAATAGCTGATTAGAACATATAACAATATATTTCTGGACATCATGATCTCAACATAAACCTGCTACACAAGATCATAATTTTCAGATAAGTTGAACCATAAATTAGATAATATTAATCACAAAATCATTGCCCAAATACAATTATATTAAATAAAATACACTGGGAAATGTTGCAACCTTCTTTGCTCCGTAATGATAATATACATCTATATAAAACACACAAAAATATTACAAATGACAAAAATAGACCAAAAAGACACACAATACCCGTAATGAGCATAAAATCTTGTGAAACTATGGTGGCATCCTGCAGGAGGAAAAAGGTTGTGTAGATAGAAATGAAGACTTAGAAATTGAAGGAAGATGGCTAATGTAACAAAACGCAGATGGGATTCGTTGGTGCAGATAATAAAAGCAACACCTCACTTCTTTATGTTTAGAATGGAAATAAAAAATATTCTACCGTGACACACACACACACACCACACACACACACACCCCACACACACCCACACACACCACACACTCACACACATATACACACGCACACGCACACTCACACACACACACGCACACACACACACACCCCACACACACACACACTCCCCACACACACGCACACACACACACCCACACGAACACACACACACACACACCCAATCACCACACACACACACACACACCAAAAAAAAATGCACAGGCAAGGTAATGGAAAAGTCGGAATAAGGAGGGAGCATCATTCAGCAAAACTTCTCAAGTTTGTGGTCGATAAAATTGAAAAGAAATGCAATAGCTGATTGGAACATATAACAATATATTCCTGGACATCATGATCTCAACAAAAACCTGCTACACCAGATCATGATTTTCAAATATATTGAACCATAAACTAGATAATATTAATCACAAAATCATTGCCCTAATACAATTATATTAAATAAAATACACTGAAAAATGTTGTAACCTTCTTTGCTCCGTAATGATAATATACATCTATATAAAACACAAAAAAATATTACAAATGACAAAAATAGACCAAAAAGACACACAATACCCGTAATGAGCATAAAATCTTGCGAAACTATGGTGGCATCCTGCAGGAGGAAAAGAGTTGTGTAGATAGAAATGAAGACTTAGAAATTGAAGGAAGATGGCTAATGTAACAAGACGCAGATGAGATTCGTTGGTGCAGATAATAAAAGCAACACCTCACTTCTTTATGTTTAGAATGGAAATAAAAAATATTCTATCGTGACACACACACACACCACACACACACACACCACACACACACACACACCCCACACACACCCACACACACCACACACTCACACACACATACACACGCACACACACGCACACACACACACTCTCACACGGATACACACACACCCCACACACACACACGCACACATACACACACCCACACGAACACACACACACACACACCCACACGCACGCACACACACACACACACGCACACACACACTCTCACACGGATACACACACACCCCACACACACACACACACACACGCACATACACACCCAATCACCACACACACACACACCAAAAAAAGAAAAGATGCACAGGCAAGGTAATGGAAAAGTCAGAACAAGGAGGGAGCATTGTTCAGCAAAACTTTTCAAGTTTGTGGTCGATAAAATTGAAAAAGAAACGCAATAGCTGATTAGAACATATAACAATATATTTCTGGACATCATGATCTCAACATAAACCTGCTACACAAGATCATGATTTTCAGATAAGTTGAACCATAAACTAGATAATATTAATCACAAAATCATTGCCCAAATACAATTATATAAAATAAAATACACTGGGAAATGTTGCAACCTTCTTTGCTCCGTAATGATAATATACATCTATATAAAACACACAAAAATATTACAAATGACAAAAATAGACCAAAAAGACACACAATACCCGTAATGAGTACAAAATCTTGTGAAACTATGGTGGCATCCTGCAGGAGGAAAAAGGCTGTGTAGATAGAAATGAAGACTTAGGAATTGAAGGAAGATGGCTAATGTAACAAGACGCAGATGGGATTCGTTGGTGCAGATAATAAAAGCAACACCTCACTTCTTCTATGTTTAGAATGGAAATAAAAAATATTCTACCGTGACACACACACACACACACCACACACACACACACACACCCCACAGACACCCACACACCACACACTCACACACACACACATACACACACACTCACATAGATACACACACACCCCACACACACACACACACCCCACACATACGCACACGCACACGCACACGCACACGCACACACACACACATACACACACGCACGCACACACACACACAGCCAATCACCACACACACACACACACACCCAAAAAAAAAGATGCACAGGCAAGGTAATGGAAAAGTCGGAACAAGCAGGGAGCATCGTTCA
>NC_142657.1:19160000-19162500 GCF_026168435.1 Sesamum indicum
CTCGTTAGCAAGAGTGGTCTTGGATTGATTTACTTCACTAGAGGGATATAGTGAGGGAAAATGAGTGGTGAATTGATAAAATCTGATAAATGCCTTGGGTGGTTATTATCTTCTAACCAATTGGTGTAGCAGGTTTCTGTTAGGATCACGATGTCAACAAATATATTTTTATAATCAGCTACTGCATTTGTTTTTCAATTTTATCGACCAAACTTAAGAAGTTTTGTTGAATGATGCCGCCCCTTTTTCCGGCTTTTACATTTCCTTGTCTATGCGTCTTTTTTCTTTTTTTTTGTGTGTATGTGTGTGTCGGTGTGTGTGTGTGGGGTGTGTGGATTCGTGTGGGGGGGGGTGTGTATTTGGGTGGGGTGTGTGTGTGTGTGTGTGTGGGTGTGTGTGTGTGTGTGTGCGTGTGGGGTGTGTGTGTGTGTGTGTGTGGTGTGTGTGTGTGTGTGCGTGTGGGGGTGTCATGGTAGAACATGTTTTACTTCCATTTTAAACATAAAAGAAGTGAGGTGTTGCTTTTATCTTCTGCGCCAACGAATGCCTTCTACGTCTTGTTATGTTTGCCATTCTACTTCAATTTCTAAGTCTTCATTTCTATCTTGACAACCCTTTTTCACGTGCAAGATGTCACTATAGTTTCGCAGCATTATATATTCATTACGGGTATTTTTTGTCTTTGTGCTCTATTTATGTCTTTTGTAACATTTTTGTGTGCTTGCATAAATGTGTATTCTCATTTTTGTTTACCTGATATGAAAGAGTATTTATTGAAATGAAGAACAATAACAGGACAGGAGAGAGTGCATTGTCCCTCTTCTTTTTTTTCCTTTCAATATATCTCGTTAGCAAGAGTGGTCTTGGATTGATTTACTTCACTAGAGGGATATAGTGAGGGAAAATGTGTGGTGAACTCATAAAATCTGATAAATGCCTTGGGTGGTTATGATCTTCTAACCAATTGGTGTAGCAGGTTTCTGTTAGGATCACGATGTCAGTAAATATATTTTTATAATCAGCTACTGCATTTGTTTTTCAATTTTATCGACCAAACTTAAGAAGTTTTGTTGAATGATGCCGCCCCTTTTTCCGGCTTTTACATTTCCTTGTCTATGCGTCTTTTTTCTTTTTTTTTTGTGTGTGTATGTGTGTGTCGGTGTGTGTGTGTGGGGTGTGTGGATTTGTGTGTGTGGGGGGGGGGGTGTATTTGGGTGGGGTGTGTGCGTGTCTGTGTGTGGGTGTGTGTGTGTGTGTGTGCGTGTGGGGTGTGTGTGTGTGTGTGTGTGTGTGGTGTGTGTGTGTGTGTGCGTGTGGGGGTGTCATGATAGAACATGTTTTACTTCCATTTTGAACATAAAAGAAGTGAGGTGTTGCTTTTATCTTCTGCGCCAACGAATGCCTTCTACGTCTTGTTATGTTTGCCATTCTACTTCAATTTCTAAGTGTTCATTTCTATCTTGACAACCCTTTTTCACGTGCAAGATGTCACTATAGTTTCGCAGCATTATATATTCATTACGGGTATTTTTTGTCTTTGTGGTCTATTTATGTCTTTTGTAACATTTTTGTGTGCTTGCATAAATGTGTATTCTCATTTTTGTTTACCTGATATGAAAGAGTATTTATTGAAATGAAGAACAATAACAGGACATGAGAGAGTGCATTGTCCCTCTTCTTTTTTTTCCTTTCAATATATCTCGTTAGCAAGAGTGGTCTTGGATTGATTTACTTCACTAGAGGGATATAGTGAGGGAAAATGAGTGGTGAATTGATAAAATCTGATAAATGCCTTGGGTGGTTATGATCTTCTAACCAACTGGTGTAGCAGGTTTCTGTAAGGATCACGATGTCAACTAATATATTTTTATATGTTATAATCAGCTACTGCATTTCTTTTTTAATTATCGACCACAAACTTAAGAAGTTTTGTTGAATGATGCCGCCCCTTTTTTCGGCTTTTAAATTTCCTTGTCTATGGGTCTTTTTTCTTTTTTTTTTTGTGTGTGTGTGTGGTGTGTGTATTTGTGTGTTTGTGTGTGCGTGTGGTGTGTGTGTGTGTGGGTTTGTGTTTGGGGGGGAGTGTGTATCTGGGTGGGGTGTGTGCGTGTGTGTGTGTGTGTGTATGTGTGTGGGCGTGTGGGGGTGGGTGTGGGTGTGTGTTTGTGTGTGTGTGGTGTGTGTGTGTGTGGGTGTGGGTGTGTGTACGTGTGGGGGTGGGTGTGGGTGTGGGTGTGTGTGTGTGTGCGTGTGGATGTGTGTGGGGGGGGTGTCATGATAGAACATGTTTTACTTCCATTTTGAATATAGAAGAAGTGAGGTGTTGTTTTTATGTTCTGCGCCAACGAATGCCTTCCACGTCTTGTTACATTTGTCATTCTCCTTCAATTTCTAAGTGTTAATTTCTATCTTGACAACCCTTTTTCACGTGCAAGAGATCACTATAGTTTCGCAACATTATATACTCATTACGGGTATTGTTTGTCTTTGTGGTCTATTT